>NW_028145742.1:2707500-2752500 GCF_977016875.1 Pavona decussata
CTACGTAACAAAAGATGAAATAAATGTCGAGCTAGTAGGTGGGCCGTCAGTTCCGTTGCCGACTTGAAGCTCCTCGGCCTCTTAGGAGTGGGAGGCTGGAAGGGAAACTAAACTGTTCCCCAGATCTTTCAGACTTGTCTAGACTGTACTTTGTACTTTTGAGGGCAGCCGGAATCAGCAAAAACATTCAACATTACAGCCTGAGTGAGTAGCTGATCTTTCTGCAGCCCCTTTTATTTCTGCCAATTCTCTCGCACTTGCCAACAACAAGCCCCGCGGAGTGCCTAGAAACTAGCTTGTACTGAGCTTGTAGTTACATGTATATTTCTAAGCCTGCCCACGGGCTACCCTCATGATTACAGTCGACTCCCAATAACTCGAACCTTCAAGGGGAATTGAAAAAGGTTCGAGTTATCGGGAGTTCGAGTTATCGAGGGTAAAATTATATAGAAAATAGCCTGAAAGGAAAGGAAAATTGGTTCGAGTTGGCGCGAGGTTCGAGTTAGCGAGGGTTCGAGTTATCGGGAGTCGACTGTAATTCCGGCTGGTATAAAAACAGAGTTATTGTCCAAGTTTTAGATATTTAAAAATGGGGAAAAATCCACGAGGAGAACCATCAGACTGTCACGGGACTGGACTTTGTTTTTCTCGTTCCAGGTTTCGCTTATGCGAATCACTCAGTCGTTCTGGATTATCGAGGCTTCCGTTTCAGAAAAAAAGGCAGGATTTTGACTCGAAAATAGACTTCTTTAAACAAGTTTTATAAGGAAATAAAATTCGAGAGGACATCCGATCCTGCGGATGACAAAGCAAAATAAGGGCAAATATGTACTTTCTTGCGTCCATTTTTGGGCGAAATTTAGAATCGAAGCAAGTTCGAACATGCTCGTAATCGCTTGGGTTGAACGATTATAGAAAAAAGGATTATGACATCATATATAACGAGAACGTAACGCTTTTACAAGTGATTTTTGCGTATTTGGGCAAGTTTGGGCTTGTGTGATTTGTATGACTGAGAACAATATTCACAACACGCGCTTTCATTGGCTGTTATCAGAAATTCAATATTTAGGACTTGCTCAAACTGCGCTATGATTGGTCCGTTTCAAACGAAACTGACAAATTAATCAGCAGCTGCTTAGGGCGACAAATATGAAACTTTCATGAGAGCGGGCAAATTACAAATTCCTCGCCGAGATTCGTTCTGCCCAATAAACAGTGCTGCTGCCTGGCAGAAGAACGTACGATCGACATGTCCAAAAAAACGAAAAGCAGGAAGATAATTGTGCGTGTAAATGGCCAAGCAAACCAAGGCGGACGGAAAGAAATGGAAGATTTTAAACGTGTAGTATTCGATCGCGATCCAGAGCAAGCATTTTTCGCGGTTTTTGATGGCCACGGTGGAAGAGACGCGGCCATTTTCGCCAAGGAACATTTATGGGACAATATAAAGAAGCAGAAAGGGTTTCGTTCAGGAGATACGACGCGTGTTATAAAGGCGATAAAGAATGGGTTCATGGCTACGCATCGTGACATGTGGAAGCAACTTGGTGAGTAAATAGTGTCTTCGTTTACAATAAATTTCGCGCTCGATCCTGAGGCGTGTGGTACACGGAATATGAAACAAACGTTGTCTTTCGGTTTCGTGCATGTCATTTAAAAAGCTACGAATTTTTCTGGCGTTCGATCGCACAGAAGAATCGAAAATATTTTTGGCGGTTTGTATTTATCCCGCCAAAACTTGTTGTTCGTACGGTACTCGTGCAAATGAATATACCCTGAAGTCTTTCTTATGCAAAGTACACATGCTTGTTGATCGGAATATAAACATAAAAGAAAGGCTTGCTTAAAATGCAAACGTAACTTTTGAAAGTTTTCAAACGAATATATTAAAAACATAAAGTACCCGTTTTGTTTTGTCGTCTATATAATTTGTCCCGCGCCCGCGTCGATTACAACCAAGAGATCGCATTATTTCTGAAGAAATTCAGTTGATTATTGCGACACAATGGTTCCTGAATATTCAGTAATTTTCCATAAGTTAAGAAGAACACAATCAATCTTACGAGTATTGTGTGGAGGAAAAAAGCGTTACAAAATCCAAAATAATACCGCGCGTCGATCGATCACCTACGACCGGAAATTGGTAATCAATCTGACTGTTTAGTTTAGCGCCTTTATAAAAGCGATGACGGGGTAATGACACCTGTCGATCAAACAAGTCTTCTTATGTCACTTGTCACGCTTCGCTTGAGTTCGGAAAGGTGGGGAGGAGGGAAGAACCCCCGCTCGAAGACCTATACGTTTGTGTGCCGCATTTTCCTCCTGATCTTGAACGAGCTATCTGTGTAATTCAGTTATATTAGTACGACGTCCCTAATGTCCCTAAGAGCAAGGGGAAGATAACAAAAATGGCAAAACCTGATTTGCACTTTGTGTAGAAGCACAGCTGTGGTATTTTTAGATATATCGTCTTACAAATACAAGGAACGCAATATAAAAAATTGTCTATTTCTAGGACAGGGTATCGCTTTGAATGCAGAACCCCCCCCCCCCCCCCCCTCCCTCCACCCCCGCGGTAAAATACAGAGAACAAGAATACGATTAATTTTAATCCAAACTCAATGATAATCCTGTTTCGGTACAGACCCAAGAGGTTGCCAAATAACTGGCGTTATTCTGATAGCATTCTTGCATCTTTCCTACACTCGCCGTAATTTGAATTACTGAGACATGTTAATTTCTTATCGTGTCACCGTCTATATTTGTTTATATTATTTTATCACTCGAGATGGGGGCGTCGTGCAACTCACTGATTTCGCAACAATCAATCCACTTTGACAGTTGATTGATTTGAGAACTACAACTAAAAATGTCGCATCTAATATTGTACACGGAGCAATGCCTCCTGTGACCTCATTTGCAATTTTCCTGCCACAGGAGCGCGTTTTATTATAACAGCAGATTGTCACGCCACCTCTTCGTACTGAACCTTGAAGGAGGCATCAATTGAAGTTTTGGGAGCAAGAGTTTCGACGCTTTATTTCACGGCCTTTTCACTGTGGTCCTGTAAATGGAACATGACGTATCTTCTTCGGTTTTCTCCGCAAAGCTTTAAGGTTCCCGCAAACGAGGAAAATTGTTGAGGCTGAAATGTTAACACGCATGCGCATCACTTGTTACGGAAACAATTTTTTTCCGAGAAACTGAAAACTGATTAAGCAACAAAAATGAAATGTGCCCCTCTTTGTGTAATGACCCAAGTCAGGCCGTAAGAATGCTTAACAACCCGTCGCCTTCAAACGGTTACGTTTGCAGCCTGCCTAGCAGGCGTCGTGTGGAGGGCAGAAAAGTGGAAAACATTTCTCGACCGCCCCATGCAGGCTATACATTTGTAGCCAAGAACGTCTGTTTGTTGACCAAATAAAGAGCCACTGTTACTATTATTATTTTTGCGATCTGTTCAGTTGTTGCTACTTTCACTCGTACTGCCACACGAGTTTTCAGTTTTCCGTGTGAACTGCGCCACTGCACTTGCATCCTTAAAATTTCGAATAACATTAGCCCTGGGAAGGCTTTTCTTGGCCGAGTTGGGTGTTACTAATAACGCAGCATTAACTTTTGAAACACTGAGCTAGCAGCCAACCTTAACATCTCATGGGTTTCACGGTTCGTGTGCTCTCATTTGTAGCGAGCCAAGCATCTACGAAAAACTTTTGATGGTGACTTGACCTATAGTTTTCATAATCTGTTGAGTTAGTGTCCTACGTAACTTCTTCTCTCACTAGTTTTTCTCGTCAAACTACAAGAGTTCATCAATTTGTGTACGGTTAATTGGACCTTCCTACTGGGAAGCTGTCGCTGGTAACGTCTCACCGTTTAATTGCTTGTAACTATTTCATCCGTAGATTCATGGCCTCGCACCAGACATGGACTTCCAAGTACATCCGGGACTACGGCAACGGTCGTGATCTTAAAGGGTAGAACGCTGTACATAGCACATGTGGGCGATTCCGGGGCCGCGCTTGCGCGGTTCAATCAAGAGAAAAAACTCCAAGCCGTGCCCCTCACCGCTGATCACAAGCCCGATGTTCCTTCCGAAAAGAGACGGATAGAGTCACTCGGCGGAAAGGTCCTTTCTCGGAACGGTGTACCACGTGTAGCGTGGGAGAGGACCGTCCATCATGGTCATAAGGGACCTGTCAGAAGAAGCACCGAAAGGGAGTCAGTGCCCTTCTTGGCGGTTTCAAGATCACTTGGTTTGTAAAACAACTTTTGTTTACTCCTTTAGTTTTCACGCAAGTTGAGAAAATGCGAGGGGCTCATAACGTCAAGTTTACTCTGGTATTTAAAATCTTGAAATTTTAATGCAACCTGGTTCTTTCTTGTGCTGTTCCTTTTCTGATCGTCGATCCCTTGTTCATCAACACGTTACCCAGCGCATGCGTAGCAAGTGTTTCCGCGGGGTTTGAATGCGCGGGAATTGGGACGTTTCTTTCGTTCTCGTTCCAATGTTCGCGCGGTCCAAAAGCAGGCCATCAATGCGATGATGCAGGTTATAACAAACATATCGGTATCGTATAAATCACATTTTCAAAAAGGTAAAGAACTAACTGCTGATTTACATTAAGAGGCCTCTCATCCGTCAGTTTTATTTTGTTTCCGATCTTTCGACTGTTGTAAACGGGCGTGGATATCCGTTCCAATCTTGGCAATCTTGGCTATGTCCCCGAGTTGTCTGCGCAGTGAATTGCCACTGAGGTCAATGCTGAGTCTGTCACTTCTTTCTTATCAGAGTATTGTTGTTGGATTCAAGAACCTTCTAAGACTGTTTCTGTAATAAATTTCACGGAAAAGTGATTCTGGGCAACAATCATAGTCGATAGAAGGTCTATTTGAGGCGCTCACATTTCTGGTCCCAGGTGTTCAAAGAAGAAGACGAAGAACCTTTATTAATTTATAACGCTCAGGGTAGCCCCTTCAGATGCAAAAAGCTGTCTCTTATCAATGGGAGCCCTGAGCACAAAGAGCGGGTAACTTTATCCAACGGATAAGAAGTCGCTATTCAGCCGATAAAATGTATTGGTTGGAGTACATTTTATCCGCTGGATAACGATTTATCCACTGGATAGAGTTATCCTCTCTTTGAACAACTGGGGTCTGATGGAAAAGCTGCGATTAAGCAAGACAAATAAAAGCGTTTGTTATTCGTAAACGCTTTACATCGTCGGCTTTCCCCGGTCTCAAATTGCTATTGGCAACCGCATGTTTTGGACAAATATCCAATCCAGGGAGGACTGATAATACGTCTGTTCGGTTTGACACTTAGTTCTCAGTCTCATGGAGACATACTGCTAACAGTGTTTAAACTAACATAATGAATAATTGATGTTTTGCTCTTACAGGTGACCTGTGGAGTTTCAACTATTATCGCAACGAGTTTATAGTCTCCCCAGTCCCCGATGTCCGTGTTTACAAGATAACTCCTGGGGTGGACAAGTTTCTGGTCATTGCATCGGATGGACTGTGGGGGGTAATGAGAGTCGAAGAGGCGGTGAAGTTTGTCTACAACTTCGATAAAGACGACATTTGCAAATTAGGAGACGTTTCACATAGGTAGGAAGACATCCATGCTCGCTTTGTTATCAATGTGCAGTTTAGTGTCAATTGGGGCCTTAAGATGGGAAAACAACTTTGCACGCATGCGCTTCGAATTATCACGTTTTACATCGGACCTTTTTTTATCTCATAATTCCTGTCATGCGCAGTCGTACGGTATACTACCCTCCAACGAGAGCAGCAAAAAAGGCGTTATTCACTATTTATGTTTTACAAGAACATCGAGGCTGAGATTGGCCACAATTTTAAGAACGTGTCAAGGCTGACATTAAGGACGTTTTCATTTCACCCAACTGTTTTGGAAGACTACAGTTAGGTCAGAGAGTACAAATAGGTTATGACAGGCGCAACCTAGGTCAACCTGCCGAGACGCAGGTGTGGAAAACTAGGAAGAAATAGTCAGCTACGACTACGTGCAAGATCTTGTTCTGTGGCATGTCAAACATCTGGCCAAACAAACGTCTATGCCATCATAGCTTGCTCGAGGATGATGATGATTTCTTGTCGCGATGTAGACTGCTTCTTTATTGAGCCTGTTCCTGGTCACATGACCTTACTGAAATACTTCATTGAGAACATCTTTAACCAAATGTTCTCAATTTCGGCAGGAAGTCACCATTAACAAAATGAAAATGTTGTAATTAAATTTTGTTCACCCTCGGCGACTAATGTCCACGAACACTTACGTTTTATCGGCTTTTCGTTGTCACTGCATAGAACCATCTCTATACATAATTTGCGTAAAAAGGCTTAAACCCTACATATCTTTTTGTACAAAAAAGATCAATAAATCTAACAACCGAAAGCAATAAAGTATTTCAAGACCTTTCAACTGCCAGGCTCTGAAGTTTGAAGGTAACAGTATTACTCATTCCCTACACTGACGTCGTATTCATATTCTCAACAGGTTAATTCAGCGCGCGTTAGCGAGATGGCGAGAGAGAGACTTGAGAGCTGACAATACCAGTGTCATTGTAGTACACTTCGATGAAGCAACACAGGACGAGCCACCCAGGAAAATACCTCGACTGGATACTCCTAACAGCGAAGAAGAAACAGAGACTGAAACAAAAGAATCTACGGACTCATGTCAAGATAGTGATAAAACACCAAACCAAGACTCCTTATCTAGTGAAAAACCGACACTTGTCAGAAAGCTGGCCTTTCGCTGTCCGAACCCACTAATAAACGGGCAGACGCTCCTGATCGATCCTAGGCGGGAAGGACTTGAGTGAAGAGCTGATTATAACTAAGACAGTGGCTTTAGGCAGAATGCTCTAATCTTCCTTATAATCAGCTCTCTTAAATTAGGCCGAGTTTATACAACGAATTTCAGTGTCGACCATTATAACTTATAAACAAGGATCGAATCTACGCTCTCCGGCGTCTCAGTCAAATTAGAGTTTATAATGTGTTATTGGTGATGTACTTATCAGACTGATTTGCCGAGATTTTGCGGCCCAGTTTTCCCAGGGCTTGAATTATATTCTAGGCCACTGTAAAGCTACGTATAAATTGGGTCTTTAATTATCTCTAATAATATGAATTTCGCAAGTGTATATAGTGTAATAGTGTAATTATGTAATGTAAATATCAAACATGCAACACGCAAGCTTTTTAATTACCGACATGTCAAAAATTTGCAACATATTAGGGGAGGGGGGGGGGGGGGCTAAGCCAGTACAGGTGCTAGCTAGTTTTTATGTCAATTTTTCTCCTTTCTCAAAATGCTGAAAACTTAAATGCGTTGTAGTCATAAAAAATATTGAATGCGATGCTGTGGATAGTAAACTAGAAACATTTTAGGTCATAACCGAATAAGTGAATGGTTTTCTTAACAAGGGAAAAGCAGCTTTGCAAAAAGGTAATTTTCAAAGAACATATTAAAACTCTAAATATTAGCCTCGCATCAGGAATGTTTAATTATTTATAAACAAATGAGTTAATGGCAGGACCAGCAAAAAAAGTGAAACAAATGAAAGGGCAAGAAAATAAACACGTTATTTGGCACAATTTGTGGTTCAGTTTGTTGTTGAAAATAATAAGAACAATGGCGCGAAGGGGGATTTGCATGGCGCGTTTTCAGGGTCAAAATTAAGTTAATACAAAACCAGCCTTTCCAACGAGAAATCTTCAAAGAGCCAACAATTTCCTATATAAAAGCAAAACCTCTAAATGACATTCTTGTCAGAGCAAAAACATCAAGAGGTTACATTTTAAAAATGTTTCCATTGTTAGGAGTCGTGCAAGCCTGTCACGCCTTGCTTTTTTGTACTTTGATGTTTTCCTGTGTCAAGCTCATTTCTCAGAACTCAGAAACGTAAAGCGACTCGATTAACTCAACGCTTTCTTTTTGGAGACGCAAAGACACTGGGGAGGAGATTAGTGCGTGAGCTAGTTTCCAGACTCTTTCCGCGCCCTACTTTGCAAGTCATTCTTGTGTGACGAAAGTGGATTCAAAAGTCATTGCGTTTCTATTCGTAAATATGACGGGTAAAGATGGCCATAGTTTTATACGTCGTATTTTAACAAAATGCTTCCTTCATTTTCATCATGAAATAATCCTACTACTACATCTTTAATTCGCAAGTAAGCATGCAAAAATATTTCAAAAGTACTAATGCATGCGCGCTACCCATTCCAGTTAGAAGTGCACATTTGAAAGTCATGACGCAACAACAGAGGTCATTAAACTGAAAATCATCATTTAAATCAGTGTTTTAAATTGACAATTTATTAAGAAAATCAATGTGCGTGGTAATTTTGACCCTGCCATAGAAACGGGCCACACAATGGAAACCTTTGATTGAAATGAACCAATCAGTGAAGAGAATTTTAATCACGTTTGCACGTTCGCGCCATGTTTAAAATTCATTTAGTTAGTTGACGAAATGACACGAAGCAGCGACATGTTGGAACTGTTCTGTGTAAGCAAGACGAAAGAGAAATGGCGAGTTGAATTTGCCTTCTTTATTAGCTTATCTACAGGAAACAAACGTACTGATAGGAGCAGCTCAAGAAGACATTCAAAGAAATGCAAAAGGTCAGTTTAATAGCTGCACATTTGCCCGCATGCAGTTAATGGAAGTTGTTCGAAAATTCGCGTTTTCCTCGCTGAAAGCCTTTAGCGTTGCAAATTATCAAGCAGATACTAACGTTCAGTTTCTGTTTAAAACAGAATAGACGGCTGTGGAAGCCAGTGAAGTCAGGTCAAACCGCAGTTCTCTGAAACATGTATGTCCGGACGAATTCGCGAGGCATTGAAACATTGAATCAGCCAAGGTTACAAGGGACTGTTTATTCAAGCCGAGAAATTACATCAAGGTAAGCCTTTTTTTTTTCTTTCCAAAGTAAGTTGACAAAATTTGTTATTTAAACAATTCAGTTTTATTATATTTCCAGTCGTGTGGCCTTAAAACAGCTCTGTGTAATATTTTACCGTTAAAAAAATGAAGCCAGGAAAATTGGTTGAACGAGCCATTTAATTTCACCAGCAATTAAACGCGCTTCAGATAAAAGTTGGCTTTTATAAATGTTTTGATGTACTTCCCAGTTTTCTACGCCAAAAATTTCCGTTGGATTGTGCAATTTCAGTTAATATTTTTTAAACAAGAAGGAGCGTATACAGTGAACCAAAGGCTTAATCACTGCATTGATGTATAAAGTATGTAAAGAACGTCTACCGGTTGTGATAAGTTTGTTCATAGTTTTGTGTACCTTAAACTCTATTTTTTATTTATTTATTTATTTATTTATTTATTTTATTTTTTTTTTTCATTTTCCCTCTCCTTTCAAATAAAACAATTTTCAGTAGGTCAGGCCAAATCACGAAATATCCTGAAAAACGTGCTTTGTACAATTATTCATTTCTTCGCTTACTCTATGGTATTCTTCGAATCAATAAATTAGCGAACTCCACCAGTAACATTTTTTACGGCGATAGTTCAATTATTAGTTTTGCAATTTCACCAACTTGTATAATGCAATTATTCCCTATTTTGTAGCGCTACTGGGTAAATGTACGGCCGGTACTTTGAGCTACGGTTGTAATTAAATGTTTACAATATGCAGACATTTCCGTGGAAATTCAATGGCTAATTTTTAGTGGTATGGAGCAGGAACATTTTCCTTTGGGAGTCAAAATGCCTTGCTTCATGTTCAATTAAAGTTTATTCCTGTATTATAGTGTTCATTATGTAAACTATACCAAATTTTCGGCGATTTTATTAACATTTGCGTCAAATTCACGAAGTTGCCGAATGAGCCACAGCCACGAAATCAATTCACGTGTTCACCCTTGGGGCCTTCAGGGGAGGGGTGGGGGTGGATGACATCTTCATTACTTTTTCGTATACGCTTGATTGAAAAAACGCTGTCCCTTACAAAGTGTGAACACTATTACCTGACGGAATTATGATATGATCTAACTAGCATGGGCATATTTCGTACTTTTCTCTTGTCTTCGAGAAAGAAGCGAATTATAAGCCTTAAATCCGCACGTGCTTTTTTTTTCTAGCAAGAAGAATGCTAATAAGCTTACTGGTCCAACGTTTTCCAGAAAGCTGTTGGGTCTTTTCGTTCATGGCTCTGACGATGTTCCTTAAATTGAGTGTGTATCTTAACAACTTTCATTTGGGGAGGCCTAGAGACACGACACGTCCGACACGTTTTGACATGAAAAACTTTTTTCGTACAACATGTCACCTCGCCATGGCAACAGTGTTCTTTTAGTCCAGTTTTCTCTGGTATATTCACTTTTCTAGTCTGTTTTAACAAACCTTTATTGAGTGAATTAATTTGTGCAAGATTTTCGCACGGCCCCATTCATTAATTACGTATACATTTTGCAACTCAAACTCTATTCACGCGTACCCTTGCCATTTTTGTAAGAGGATTAGTATGGCAGTGGTGCATGCATAATAAATGTATGGGACTGTTTGGAAATCTTTTCTTAATTTGGTTCAATCGAGGTAATTTTCTGAAGATCGAAAAATCCAACTAAGAGGGCAAATACAATATGGTGATAATCGACACTTGATCACCTTACCTTGTAGAGGACACAATGAGCTATCAGTTTTGGTTATAAAACAAGGTTAAATTATTATAAAATACCAAAGAACCGGGGGAGTGCTCTAATCACCACTATGGGGGAGTGAGGTTCGCTTGTGCGACCCAAGGTTTCTTACGACTGGATTAGATCGAACTCTCAGTGGAGGAAATACTTATAAAAACTACCATTTTTCTCAATTCTCAGGTCCTTCTGTTTAGCGTCAGCCATTTATAGTGAGTACTTGCTGATGACTATTTTTCTTATATTTGCAGTTTTCCTGAGTTTTCTGTCGCGACTGTAAAGCTCAATAGTCCAACTCCTCAGCCACAGGTTACCCATGGTCCAGCCACTCGAGCCACAGAACTTCTAATTTGTGTCCATATCAGACCACTGTTTTCAACGATGCAATCTACCAGCTTTGCCTTGCCCATCTGCGCATCTTTCCAAAGAACGACTCAACGTTCCGGTCAGTAAATTACTTGTGGGCTGGGAATGGGGGGTATATAGAGCTCTGGATGAACCTTGCAAAGCATACCATCCACACACCTTCGGCTTGAAGTCCACCGACGGACTTCTTGTTCGGCTTAACATAATTGTAGTTAACTTAGCTAATGGTCCCCGGGTTGGTCGGCGTCATTTTGGTTTCCATATGGGTTGGGTTCCTTTGCAGGTCATTCGGCTTTTTTTTCTTGATTCTAGTTCGGCTTTACTTCGGCTTTTTGACTTTACTTCGGATACGCTTCGTCGTCTTGTCATCTTCGCCGTCATCGTCATTGTCATCGTCATCGTCATCGTCGTCTCACCGGATTCTCCCGCTTAGTTGCGCGAAATTAAAAAAAACTCTTACGTTTCACTTGACAGTTGAAACAGCGCTGTACAAGTAAAGCTTCATTCCGTAAGGTTCAACCAGACATATTTAATTAAAACTAGTATCTTAGAAAACTAGAGACTACAGGCCATTAAACTGTTGTGGGGATGCCTGACTTGGCCATTCGTTACAAGTTTAACGGCCTCTCTAGTTACAGGTAGATAGTTAGTTCAGCCTCGCAATTTTGGGTCAGCTTTAACCCCCTAACAAGAAACAGAATTGGCTTGAACCAGAAAAATATTCGAATGTTCGTCTAACCTCTTACGTTGACGCCCTTTGGGCTCGTTACGTATTCCTCTAAATCTGATGACAGATTTTGTTTTTTACATAGAACCTAAGTTTGCGAGGTAGATTAGCTCGTACAACTTTAGTGCCTCACATGCAAATTAAATCTGTGATCAGACGTTTACCTCCCGTAAAGAGAGAGCTGACGTCTTATCATAGGTTACTTTATACAGGGTTTCACGGGACAATACACACATCCTAAGTTAGATCGTTTACAAATTGTAAGCGTACGCAGCCTTCGAGATCATTCTACGACGCAGAATCATCGCCAGGATCGACATCAATATGTTAGATAGCTTGTCGAGTTAGCTTCATCAGAGAGTGACAGACAAATGGGAGAATTTTTTCGCTATGGCAGCGTTGGCATTTAGACGGACGGAAACGTCTTCTTGTTAATCTTGCCTCGTGGGAGGAATCTCTTTATAGGAAGCCCTGCATCGCACCACGCAGGCACAGATCGCCTACAAATGGTAGGCGTAAGGAGTCTTCACGACGAAGAGAGCTTCCGGAGAACGGTTGCTGCGTGCTATAGGGGTCTCAGCAGTTTTATACTGTTGAAAGCTCTTATGGGACGTCAAGCGGCCTGTGAATGATCCAGACCAACAGAGAGCGCGGTTCCGTACGTGGTACTGCAGAGGAAGAGGCCGGCCGAAGAAAGAAGAACAAAGATCGTCGATCATCATAGAAAGCTAATTCAGTTGGTGTAAGTAGACGAGGAGCTGCCTATGCGGCGATGAAAGAGGATGACGAACGAGGACCAGGCAAGCAGAAGAAGAAGATGAAGAAGAAGATTATGACCGAATAATGGGTCATTTGCATTGAGATACCATTTGGTTCCTCTTCAAAAAACGGCATATTTTTTCGGTTGCCCAAATGAACATTGAAAATGATTGTTAGGAGCAAAGGAAGACCTGGACGAGGATAGAAAAGATTGGAATAAATTAACAGATGTTGGAAATTAATTCAGAGCCAAATCATATCTCCATGCAAATCATCTGTTTACTCGGATTAGGCAGAAGACAAGACAGAGCAGACGGTAGGAGGATTAAAGCTCTTTCAACTAACATTGACTTTCAAGCTTCATGAAAAGTAACAGTAAGTATGACATCTAACCTGACATTAGTATAGATCATCTAGAATTGCAGAATTATAATGCGCCGGAATGAAAATAGATTTTACTACTGAGGAAGAGCAGTTTTGCGTTCGCATTTTTTTTTTTGGGGGGGGGGGGGGGTGTAGGGCTTATTTCACCTTTATACTTGTTGCGCCAAGGAAGCCTGCATTTGTCAATGTTAGTTAAAACAGTCAGTATAAATTATATAATTGGCCGGCCGGTCTCCAACTTCGGGATCATCTCCAATTCACCACCTGCTCAACAAAGCCAACTACAGCCTGTTCAGCTGCGACTGGGACACGTGACTCTTGGAAGAACCACTTCCCCTGAGCCCGCGATGGACAAGACGAAAGAGGACAGCAACACAGCAACCCATGTAAGGTGGGGTGGATTTACATAGTGCAACCTCTGCTTTTCACTCGAGCTTAGGCCAATGAAGCTCCGCCTCGTAAAAATCGTTCGTAGTCGTAAGAAAAGTGTTAGGAAGTTTGAAGTTAAGTTTACATAGGACAACTCGTGATAGTTGTCTTCGACAGTTGAAAGCAAAGGCTGCACTGTGTCAATCAGCCCGAAGCTAAAGCCTGTGGCCGCCAGGTATGTGGAGAACGCGCGCGAGAATGCATGTTGCGTGACACGAGAAGGTAACGCCAGTTTCGAGTCCTCGTTCAATCTGTTCTCATATCTTTGATTTTCACTCGAGATACGCGTCGTGTATCATAAGAAACAGGCAGCGAAACTTGGAATAGACGTTATTTTCGAGTTCAACGAAACATGTGGCCGCTTCGGTTTTCGATTCCGGTTTAAATTCGGTTGTTTGTTCGGCCTTCTATTCGGCATTCGGCTCGAAATCGGTTTTGGTGGAGGCACTTGGTATCGACAAGGTCTCGATACCAAGCAGTTAACATCGATATCGAGGCGTCTTCTTCCGAAGTACCCTGGGGTGTTTCATTCGAGGCGTCAAGTTTTACGGATGTATGAACACCCCTTGGTTTCTCTGGAAGCAAAATCATTAAGGAGCGCATCCCACTCCCATACAATTAAGTAAACTGTGTAACTCACAAATGAAGTAAATAAATTTAAAAGCTACGTTGTCAGTGTCGTTATTCTAAGACATTAACTGGACGCAACTATACTAACTGCTGATGGTTTCTATTTCAGGGATGATAAACTTGTAACAAAGGTCTACTGTGTATAACAAAAGCGCGACTGACTGCGTGGGTTTTGCTAACAAGATACCTTTAAAGGTATCAAACGAACGACTAACTTGGATTTCTTTTCAGGAGATATTTTTTTCTCTCAACTATTTCTCTCAACTTTGCTTAAATTTTTGGAATATACGCACACGTGTTTGACGGAATTTTTTGGGTGCGTCCTTTCAAGAAACGCGCTCGTCTTTTGCGAAATTTTTGAGCGTGTCCTCTCAAGAAATGCAAGAGTGTTTCGCTTATTTTTTGGGCGCGTTCCTGAAGAAACGCGCGAGTGTCTGGCGGATGTTTTTGGGCGCGTTCCTGAAGAAACGCGCGAGTGCCTGGCGGATTTTTTGGATGCGTTCCTGAAGAAATGCACAATCGTTTCGCTGATTTTTGGATGCGTTCCTGAAGAAACGCGCGAGTGTCTGGCGGATGTTTTGGGTGCGTTCCTAAAGAAACGCGCAATCGTTTCGCGGAACTTTTGGGCGCGTTCCTGAAGAAACGCGCGAGTGCCTGGCGGATTTTTTGGGTGCGTTCCTGAAGAAATGGGCTTTGCTCATGGATTTTTTGGGCGCGATCCTGAAGAAATGCGCGAGTGGTTCGCGGAAATTTCTGGTGCGTTCCTGAAGAAACGCGCGAGTGGTTCGTGGAAATTTCCGGTGCGTTCCTGAAGAAATGCGCATGAGTACGTTCCAAGTGATTCTATCGGGTATGAGAGTACAAGCATTGAAGGTAAACCATATGAGTTTTATTGCCAGCTATTTTGGTCAACTGATGTGTTTCGTTCCCAGATCCGAAGGAAAGAGCACCAATTCATCACCGGCAGACACGCTATCCAATGAAGACGTGACAAGAGAGACGAGACCTTGAGTGTAAGTAAAATGATTAGTTGATTGTCTATTTAACAAATCGACGGCAGTTTTATATATTCTATGCTCTCATAGACCATAAAATGACGTCATAAAATATTCAAAACTCAAGTGGAACCGCGAGCTGACTGCCAAGCTTTCAACATTTTATTACGTCATTTTGTGGTCTATTAAGAGTGTACACCATAGTACACTGTCGTCGATTTGTTTTTTACAATAACGTGGAAAACGTACGAGCGGGATTGGCTTTATTATCCGTTGAGAAAGAGCGCGCGTTACATCTGACGTCACTTATGTTGTCCGTACTCTTACGAACAACAGCTACGAGCCAATCAGCGCGCGGGAATTTGGACAGTTATTGTAAAAAAAATTGCTACGACTGGACTTGACGTATTTGTGTGACTTCCGTCGGGGTCCCGCCTAATTCTTTAGCCTTAATGCTAACGGAGGGAAAAAAGTTACTCACCCAAACGAAGCTGAAAAAGCATGTTAACTTGTCCTTTCCATGGATTCAAACTCATGATCTTTGCTATAACGGCAAAAAATTGCAAAGAAACAAAGGCCGTTTTTACCATCTACATCATACTGGTGGACACACTAGGTAAAGGTACATGCCGGAATATTCGGATACAACTTTTACAAGGATTCAAACTCGTTTTTGTGAAAGACAATGGCAGGAAAAAGCTCTCTCTTTATGTCATGATTCTTTGAAGCCTTTGGTATAACTCCAGTTGATTTGCATCTTTGATTAATTACATTGATATTCGTCTTACATATAGTTAGGTATTAAGAAGACAACTCCACAAGATATCATTGCAGCCATATTGCGGAACCACTTCTGCAGCATCTCCGAAAGAATTGCCTGAAGCTGTAGCTTGCGAGGTTAGTATCCGGAGAAACGAAATTGGGCGCTAAATGGGATTCTAACCCATGAACCTTTGCCATGAACGGTGAATGTATATTCTACCTCAAGTGGCAAAGTGGCACAACTGAAAAAAATACTTCAAAGCAGAAAATGAAAATTTCTACCGCTGAACTTTGGTTCAATATTTGAAGTACTCTTTTCAAGAGTTGCAAAGGCTGGACTGAGAGAAATTTTGATTCTAGGATTCAAGTTCATGGCCTATAAAAGTGCTATAATTACCAAAATATTCTAACAACGGTTGCAAACGAAAGACTGAAGCAAAAGAATTACGACGTAAAGTTGAGGAGATTCATACTCGTGTTGTATGCTACAACAGCGAAAAATACTTTTTCTGAAAACCTTGGAGCTTAAATGAGCTTATGCTAAATAAAACAAAGTTATTATACCAAATGTAATGGACTACGCTGGGATTCAAACCCATTTGCCTGAGCAAATCAGTCGCTTTCGTACAACTCAAGCTGGCTGGCGTTTCAGTTTATACTGACATACCTCTTAAGAAGTATTCTTTTAGATATGCAGAAAGTTTCGCCAAAAGGTTATTGTAATCATATGTTGGAAGCCCTTCATAGCATCTTGGAGAGAATTGCCACAACGTAAAGCTGGCAAGGTCAGTATATGAATTAAAGTAACAAAGTAGGTTTTATGAGATTCAAGCCCATAAACATTCTCTACAGTTTTAAAGGAAAGGAAGGACTGAAATGTCTGAGATCTAAATGGGATTCCAACCCAAGAATTTTGCTGCTATGGCGAAAAGACTGTAATCCATGATCTCTGCTGCGTTGTTGAAAAACGTTTGCAAACGATTGCAAAGAAAGGATGGAAGGACAATTGTGACATGAATGGGATTAAACCCCCGGTTTCTGCCACAGCGCCGCAGTGGTAAACCTAGTTTATCAAACGTTCTTAAGAAAAAAATAAGACTACTAAAAAGGAAAAGAAAGCATTTAGATCAATTTACGAACTTCTTATTCTCTTACTAATCCTTGTGAGAAACTTTGAGTGCAGTTGATAAAGATATTCCAGATGTCGTTGCAGCCATCTATAAGTTCTTCTCCATCATACCAGAGACATCTCAGAGGCTCCCTTACTAGGTTAGTGTGCGTATAAAGAATAATTAAATGTTGTACCGGATTCAGACCTATCACCTTTGCTATGATGATGAAAATAATTGACCAAAAGGTGAAGAGACGAAGGAATGAAGAAAAATTGAAATTGAAAATTGGAATTCAAAGCCATCACGATAGAATGTTTTGAAAGAATATGCCATTTCCGAGTCATTTCCAATGCCATGATCTTTGCTGTAATGCTGAAATTTGTTTATCGGCCGACCAGCAATATCAAAGAAACGAAGGAAGGACAATTTGAGATTCAGTGGTCTTCGTTTTAAAGTTGAAACAGTTTAACAAAGCAAAACTTTTCATAGTTTGGTTGCCGTGATATGAATGAAAACTAATTTGCACGAGAAAAACTTTGCACTTAGCCTCACTTTCATAACGAGGTTCAAAGCAACTCGAAAATGGCCAATTCTTTCAGTCTTGCTTTTTTAATTTGGTCTAAAAATGTTTCTTTTCAATACAGGAGAGCATGAACAGTTATCATGGACGCATTCTCCTTAGCTCCAGGGAGAGAGTGACGTACCAGACGCCCACCTGCCAGCCGAGGTACAGATGAGGAGAACAGAAAAAAGACAGACGGGCAGAATTGGTTTCAAGACCCACGATGATTTTTCCTGGGGGAAATGCTTTATAAACTTTCAGCTGCAAAGACCATCGAGAAGGAAAACTGAGGGGTTTGTCTACGTTTGCGGTAACAACTCTTATTTCATTTTCTAAATTCATGAAATCGCAATAAAATAAAAGCCGCGAGGCAACACCAAACATAAAACTAAATACTAAAGGTGAAATAACAAGGCAAATATAAAGAAAAATAAATGCTTGACAAAACAGAACAAAATATAATCATAAACGTTCATTCAAAAATAACTTTATAAACATTAATAACTATTAAAAATAAGCATAAAGAAATAAATTTAAACCAAATAAAATGCTAATAGTCAAATAAAAAGAATATAAACATTACTCTTTGTCTACATGGAATGTTTAATTGTGCTTCATTGTTCTGATTTTTGTCAGGTGTTTTGTTAAGAATCTTTTACTTTTAAGGTATCCAGGTAGTTCTGACTTTTAGATGGACATAGCTGTGGCGATCATGAATTAAGATGCAGCTGATGACAATGATGATGATGATGATGATGATACAGGAAGTTCCAGACTTCACCCAGAGGCCTTCGTGCTAAAGGTTAGTTTGTGAAACAAACGATAGGGGAGTTTCTGCACAGTGACTGAAGCCTGTAAACTTTGATCTATGACGATCAAACTAGACAGAACGGATAAAAATCTCGGTCGAGGCTTCATTGAGATTTCAATTTCTAATTGATTATGAGGTTATAAATCAGAATTCTCTTTATCATTCTCAACTCCTGCAAGGTAAAATGTTTACTATAGTAATCCTTGAGGTCGCAGAAAATGCCACAGTCGATGTGCTTAAGATCACGTAAAACCTCAAGGCGTTCTGGACAATCCGATGTTTTTGGTCTCGACTTCTTTTTAACGCATATGCATATTGATAAATGTGTCAATAACCCACAGCACCCGTAGAGCACGCGTCACGGACCCTCAGAAGAGCCAAAGAGTGAGATGACCAGCCTAGGATCTGCTTCGCAGGCGTAGAGGACCCTCAAACTACCCGACGACGACTCACAGAGGACCTGCCGAGGACACAACGGACCTGCCGAGGATCCACAAATTAAAAGGACCCACATAGATGTTTGTTATCACAGGTGAATAATTTTGAAATTTGTCGAACGGTTCACATTAGCAATTGTCTTCATTGCCCTCCTCACTCTCATCACCCTCTCAGAAAATTAAGGCCTCGCTCGAATTTGTTTTATGGAAAAGTAATAACGCTGTTTAATTTTTAAATCCTCAGCATAATTAAGGATCTAGTTGAACGAAGGTTAAATAATATTCAGCGTTTTGTCTCGAATTTCGCCAAAACCAAAAATTAAAGCAATCCTTTATTTTTGTTGCCTTGGTAAATGACAAAGCTTATGACAAAAAACTAATGTTCTGACTTACCTTGACAACAGATGATGAAGACAATACTCGTCATCCAATCCAGTGTACTTGTCCGTGTGCCACGTTGGAGGTTGCTTCCAGTTTTACATTTGGAGAAGCTAACTATGACAGCCCACGTCATTAAGCACAGATTGGAGGACTAATAAAAATCAGTGAGTGGTTCATCTGCTACACAAATCCGGCTTTACACTGTGGCAGGTAAGGATTGAGACAAAACGGTCATGTTTACCCATATGATATCAACATGGCGTGATAATGGGTAAATATATGGGGTAATATTTTTAATGTGGTCTGTTGGGCTTTCTCTAATTGTTGATTATCGTATTAAGGTTCCAAAAAACGTTTGAGGGATATCTTTTAGCGAGAACGAAGCTTTTCGGATTTGGAATGGGTGGAGCAACTTTGTGGATTTAACATGATACACATCCTGGGGTGATGGTCTCTATTTTTCTTTCTTGATTCTTATTTTGGGTCCAAGAAATTGATATGATAATATAACATTTGACAATAAAACAGCTCCTGTATCCCAGTCTGATTGAGAGGTATGGCGATCGATCTAAAATATAACCTGTTCAGTTCAAGATAAAAGCTTAAAATAATAAGAAGTTTGAACCAATGGCTACCGCGGAACGACTTTCCCTTATACCTTACCGATTATACCCCGTTAAAGTCCAAACTAACAGAAACCCTGAGCGCATATTTGTTCAGAGGACGTTTAGAGGGCTTATTTTCGTGGACATAAATAAAAGGCTTTCATGTGGCGTTAAGGTTATATAACATTCAGTAATTTGCGCTGATTGGATAATTCGAAATTCGTCTACAACAAATTTTGGAGTACGACAGAAATTTTATTTCCTGGAGGTTGGCATAATAAGTACACAGTTTGCGAGCAAGCTCTTTGGGGTGGGGTGGGGAAGAGGCATTCAAATTCACGAGACACGGCGGGTGAAAGCTTTCGCCCCTCCTCCACTCCCCCATTCCACCCCCGAGAGTCTGTACACAGGCTAATAAGTACATATTTTTGCTTTTAACAATGTTAAAATAATCTAAAATTTGAGTTTGAAAACAGAAACCCGGCCTTCCTTGTTTTTGCCTTGGCGTATGACAAAGCTAATGACACGAGTTATGTTCTGACTTTTTTTGGCGACAGGTGACAAGATAAAACTCCACATCCGATCCCGTGTCCCTTCAACTTGCAGCAGAAACTGACCAACGTGATGACAGCTCATTTGAGTGGAGGACAAATCAACAACAGCGCGCAGGAGAGTTGTCTTCCCATCACATTATCCCGACTTTGCACTACACTAGGATTGAGACGGGCCGGTATGTTGCACTCATATCATATCAACGTAGACGTGGTATTTGTTAAATGTCTGGGGCAATATTTTGTATGTGGGCTTGAAGCTAGCCTCTTTCTCTAAATAAAGATTGTCGCATTGAGGTTCGATAAAAAGCTTGCGTGAGACGTTTTTATGCAGCGAGACCGAAAGATTTTTCGGGATTGAAATGGGTGGGGCAAAACTTTGGATGCCTCCATCTCCACCTCCAGAGGTGTAAGTTATATTTTCTTGGACGTCTTAATCATTTATGTTTATTTTTTATCTTTCTTGAGTTATAAGAATTGTTATGAGAATATCGGACAGTTAAACAACACTGTACCTTGTTTTGGCTGAGTGCTCGCCGGTGATCTTCAGTTCAATACTGTCACGTTTCCAGTTTCTATAATTGCTGTGGTACCTGCGTGACAGTAAACCGCGGTTACTGCAGTTGTGAGCAAGACACCTAATACGATTGTTTTTCTTTGGTTCCAGACTCGTTAACAGTTGACAAGATATCCACTTCCCAATAGCAGCATGAGAAAAACGAGATTACGCAGGCGAGGCTTATCTGGATGAACAGAGGGACTGATCAGGATTGCTGTTTCTTGAATGGACATTCATGGTAATTATATGAGAGACTTGAACGGAAGACCAAAGGAGCCGAGCAAGACTTCAAGGAGCAAGAACTTGTACGACTAATGTAGATGATTAACGCTTTCACTTCCAAGACAGCCCAAGCTTAAAACGTGGGCTAATTTGCAAACCATTTGGTAAAATGTTGAACAACCAACAGTACCATAGAACTGGCCAATAGCGATTTTTATATTTGAGCGGTCGCACTTGCACGAAACTGTATGCACAGACTCAGAAGTTAGAGCCACATTCATTGGCATGGTGACTCTAGGACATTTTGATCACGCCACAGGCAGGAAATTGGAATTTAATTAAGCGATTCAAGGTTTGAGCCTTGGGAGTGAAAGTGCCCGTTAAAGCGTTCGCTATTTCGTGCTTAATTATCGATGTATTTTAATTTAATAATTACAAATTTTTGCCTGTGGAAATCTCTGTCAGTCCCACCATTTTGGTAGCAGCTAAGACTTTTTATAGGGTTTCGTTATTTTCCTCCAGATTTGTACCAATTCTATGAAAATTTTTCACTAAACAATCTTGTAGGTCCCTTAAGCCCTACGGAAAAATAAGAATTGAAAACGTGTCTATTAATTTTTAACGATTGCATAATTAGCCCGACAATCGTAAATACCGATCGAACTTCAATGAATTGATTGGCAAACAAATTAGAGCTGGCTACAATTTATTATTACTTACATCCACTCAAAACTGTATTCAGTGCCTGTAGTTCAGGGAAATGTTTATATCATGGACTATTTTCAGCACATGAGATCATGTTAATTAAGGACCAATTCTTCATTTCATGAGGTCATATATAAAACTTTCATGTTGATTTTCCTAAGGAAGGTAATTGGATAATCCACTTGTGTTGAAAATCCGCACACATTATAGAGGCGTTTAGTCGAGTTGTTAAAGTCGGTGTTTTAGTTACTGAATAATTGAAACAAACGTATTCCGTGGCGAATGCAATTGAAGGCGGAGTGCAAAGAGATCCTGCTCATATACAGGTCATGTATCTAATAATGCTATATATATAAGGTTCTTTCTGCACCGCGCCCTTTCAATTGACTTAACCTCCCATCCTTAGCAATGTTTTTTGGAAAACGTAACAGCATCGAAGGGGTAGGGAAGATTAGAATCAAAATCATGTTTTGCTTCATATTCTATCATGGGTTCATTTACATCCCCTTACTTGCAACACCAACCTTGACAATTTCCTGAACTATGGGCTTGAAACATGATTTTGGGTGTGTTGGAGTACCATAATTTTTTCGAAAACTTTAGCATTGTTTTTGTCCAAATTTATCAATTTTTTATTTAGGGCTAATTATGTCATCTTTCAATTTAAAAAAAACGGCATTCGAAGTCTTTTCGTTCAATCCAGTTAGACTAGATATCCGCTGTTGAAACGGTTGTCGCTGACTGGCAGAGGTTTCACCGATTCTAAAATACGTTTTAAATCGTCTTTTCAGTTCCAATGATTCGTTAAGGACTGATTCGGTAAAGATACTATATTACGGCAATTGGTAAAAAGAAATTATATTTGTAGAAACTTTTTCGTTTAATAGTTAGTTGTTTTTCATAACCTGTGAAATCAATTGTTAAGAGTCAAAAAAACAAAACAAAGGTAAATAATGGTATTCAGCTTTTTAAGCCCTAATATCGGCACATATTCTCCTCTATGTTCCCCTAAATTTTCTCATGGAACTAGTTAGGAATATTTGTTTAAAAATCAAGACATTTTGTCTTTAGTGATCATTTCATTTTTTCTCATAAGCTGAACTCTTGATCAGGTTGTAATATTGCGAGGAGAAATTACACGCTTATCACTATGTGGACTTGAAGGGTTAATGACTAATATTGGCTTGATTGTCTAGTTTCTATTTCACGAGTCATGTTAAATCACCCTATTTGCCGGTAGCTTTAGTGATTTTTCAAGTTAACCCGTCTGAAGCAGATTATGGAACAATACTCTTTATTAACCATCTCATTGCTGATGGAATAACACGCGAAACAAGCCCAAAATATAATACAGTATTTGCGAATTCCTTTAATTTATCAATATCGTTGGAATGAGGCCAGCTTTCTATCGCGCATGCTCATTCCGTTGCCTTTTCTGGATTTGTTTTTCACTCAACGCACAATTTAAGTTTGAAATATGTTGGTTAACAAATCACTTATTAGATAATTCGGTGGGAAAGGAGTAATATCGCTACATATTTTAACTCGTTGAAATTTTTGTTTTTTGACTAGCTCAAAAACCCACTGCGATTTTCAAATCCAAAACATATTTATAACTGAAAAAAGTAGAGTTTAGCAATTAATTCGACATGTACCTCATGTTGTTTAGATTTAAAATGTCTTCCTGCTTGCTACTGTTGTGACAAAATGTCCAAATAAATACTATGGAAAATTAGATGTTTTGAAGTTTTAAATCAAGCTGTTTACGAATAATACTTAAAAAGTAAATTTGATCAATGGGTATAAAAATTTGGATGTACAGTCCGAAGTAAGACCATTCAATGAACTTGGAATGTCCGGATTCTTCATTGTTAATGCAGCTGGTTATAACGCTAAACTGATCCTAACAAAAGCTAATAATATAACAAGTGATAACGTTCTAATACCTGAAGACTTCCAGAGATTCCAAGTGAAGATTTTTCAGAAACGACCCAAGTAAACTATAAACGCCATTAAAAGACAAGTCTATAATGAACAGCTTGATTTAAATTTCCGTTTAATTTATAATATCTATTATCGTTCTATCTACAGTTCATAGTTTAAGGTTAGGGGTAGGTTAATGGATGTTGTGTAATCTCACTGTATCCGTAAAATATAACAATTACATAACACCATGACCATATTTGGACAGTGTTACAAAGCGCCAGGCGCCCATTATCTGGACACTACAACTATTTATACTCGTGTCACGGCGTTTCCACTGATCTATTTATTTTTAGAATGAAGTTGACAAAACTTCGGTCTCCCACAAGAGTCCTCTAAGTGATAAAAACGCCCTGAAAAAAATTTTTCTGTTTTACTCTCCCCCAGAATTCATCTTTTGTGGGCTATTTCTTTATCTCTGGTCCCTTGGGAAGCCTATAAAAGTTCTCAGGGGACGTTTTTGGACACTGATTCGATTGGAAGCTTTTAAAAGAATATTTGTATTTGGTCCAAAAATTACGGTGGCCCACAACTGTCACATCAAAAACAAGTTCCCCACATCAAAATCAAATTTACCACATCAAACACAAATTCGCCACAACAAAAGCAAAATCGTCACATCAAAAACAAATTCCCCACATCGAAGTCAAACTTACCACATCAAACACAAATTCGCCACAACAAAAGCAAAATCGTCACTGCAAAAGCAAATTCACCACATCAAAAACGAACTTGTCACATCAAAAACAAATTTTTCACAGCAAAAACAAATTCCTCACATCAAAATCAAAAACACCGATTAAACGGTCAGCGGTCAATGAACGAAAGCTATCTCCACTTTTCACTCGGCCTTCACCCGACCGCCATTTTGTTCTTGCACATGGTACTGTTGTCTTGCTCAGGATGTATTGCAGCAATTGCGGGAGAAGTGTAGAGAACTGCAACTTTTGTGCCAATTGCGGAAAAGGTAAGTCATTGTGGTAAGCCAGTGGCGAATGAACAGTTCAGCTAGGTGCACGAAAGTCACGAAAGGTTGACTTAATAACTCAAATCACAGGACGTGGGTTAAGAGGGAGAGAATCTCACGCCTTTGTGCATGGGTCATCACACCCGGCTCGTAAGATTTCTGCACAGCCCCACACATTTATTATGCATACATATTTGGACTCTATTTATATTAACTATATCCATAAAGTGGTATGAGATTGCTTCATGACACATAGGCTGTGCTGGCTGTGCGGAAATCTTACCCCATTTTTAGCTATTTAACAGCCTTAACACCCCCTAGTTATAAACGAAAAAAGCGATCCCCTTGTTTTAAAGGAAAAAATGAATGAAGAAGAAGAAGAATTTATGATAATAATGATTTGTAGCCTGAAGGTCACTAAAGTGGAAAATTTCAGTAATATTAATAGCATTGTTGAAAGTCAGAATATGTTCCACATATTGAATACAAAGCCTTACAGAAAAAAATTATGTAATTCATAAGGAAAAATGGCAAACTACTTCCAGTCATCCATACCTTTTAACATGCTGTAAGTCTTAGTATCTCCCTTCAATGCATAGATAAGCACTTTTTGTCATAAAATAAAATAAGTCTGTTTTATGAGTTATTTGCATCAAAGAGTGTACATGAATGTATCTTTCTACTGTTAGTATTTCTTCCTCTCTTTTTTTAGTTGAGATTGATTCACGGTATGATAAACAAAGAACAGTTTGTAATCTTAATTATATTTCTGATAAGTTATTAAAATCATGACTTTCAGAAGTTTACCCATCATCAGACAGCTCAGAAAGTGACTGTGAAGGGGATGGAAGCTTTGAAGAAGAAGAAGAAGAAATTCTGAAGTACTACTTCCACCGTGGGTTTAGCTACCAAGAAATCCTCCATTTCCTTAGTGATCGTCATCAGTGCCAAATAAGTTATAGTACTCTTTTAAGAAAGTTAAAGAAATATCGTTTGTTTAGGTGTGGTGTTACAAAACAAGAATCATTCAGTGATACCTTTTTGAAGGTACAGAGGCGTATGAGTGAACTTATTGATGGTCCTTGCTCAGCACATGGGTATCGTGCAATGTGGCACACCCTCGAAATGGAGGGACTCCGCATTCCTAGAGTAATTGTTCAGGACCTTTTAAAGGAGATGGATCCGGAAGGGTCTGAATTGAGAAGAAAGCATCGCTTAAAGAGAAGAGAGTATCAGAATCCTGGGCCCAACTACTCATGGCATATTGATGGCTATGACAAACTTAAGTGTTGGGGTTTTCCTATCCATGGTGCAATTGATGGTTTTAGCCGTAAGATTTTGTGGCTGGAAATTACTCGTTCCAATAACTCACCAAACAAAATAGTCACTTTTTATGCAAGAACAGTTTCAGAATTGGGGGGTTGTTCAGTAGAACTGATTACAGATTTGAGACTGAAAATGGACTCGCAGCAGCAATGCAATCTTTCTTCCGTGATAATCCTGAAGCACATCGATACGTCTCTTCCCCAAGGAATCAAAGAATTGAGGGCTGGTGGTCGTATTATTCAAAGAATTGTTGTGGATGGTGGAGGAATTTTTTTAGTGACTTAGAGTTTCAGGGTATTGTGGACACTACATCTGATTTAAGTATGGAATGCCTGTGGTATTGTTTTAACAATGTACTGCAAAAAGAGCTTGATTCTGTGAAAGAGCACTGGAACACACATAGAATTCGAAAATCAAGAAATAACACTGTATCTGGACGTCCAGATTCTCTTTTTTTCTTACCTGACCTTCATGGTGCAAGGGATTGCCTATTTGAAATACCTGCTGCCCAAGTTGAATTTGGTGCACAGCATATAACTGAACATTTGGATAGCCCGGACAATGATCACCAGGAATACTTAGAGTATGCCAGAAGTAGTCTTTCAATGCCTTTGCCAGGCAAATGGAAAGAAGCACTTGAAATGTACCAAAAATTAATGCATGTTGCCCTTCACGGATATTCTTTATAGTTTTGTCTATGTTCATCAAGAAAACCGGCCAGAACTTGTGCACGTAAAACATCAACCTGCTGTCAATCTCAGGGCTGTAATGGCTCTGAACAAAACACCCTCTTGAGCTGTAGGCTTTCAAAGTAATTGATTTCAATAAGAGCGGTATTCAGTGAATGTTGAAAGTAATATTCTGTAATTCCTTTGTTGTTGCATTACTATGCCCTGTGATTGGCTAAAAAAATCTTGTGCTACTTTCTCAACCAATCAAACTAAAACCACATGTGTTTGCTTGGAGCTCTAGTTGATTGATTAGATTGTTTGCCTTTGTTTTGATTCCCAAGTTGTTGCCCTTAGTAATTAGTTTGGATTAGGTTCTACAATGCACTTATTGAAAACCGCTCTAGCTTGTCATCCTGCTACTGCTGATCAGTTTGGCAGTTGGAAATTATTATCGAAAGGACCAGATCAGATACATGTAATTGTGATGAGTTGTTTAAATTAATTGAATAAAAGATCAGCAGACATCCAATATTTTGCTACAAAGCCTACAGTTTGCGGCTTGAAGTTTACAAACATATTAAACATTTTTTGATGTATTTCCAAAGTAGTCTCTTTTTTCCCCCATATCTTGGTGTAGGAGAAAGATATAGGGCGTGTTTCTGGATCCTTGCCTAAATTGGAACAAACACATGGATCATATCGGAAATAAAATCTCGTCCCGCCTTGGAATGCTTCGTACAGCCCGGAAAGTCATCCCAAAAGAAGCTTGCATTACTCTGTTTAATGCTATGGTTCTACCGTTATTCGATTACTGTTGCGTTGTGTGGGATGGTTGCGGTCAGGGAAACAAGATCTACCTTGAACGTCTTCTCAAGCGAGCTGCGGGAATAATTGCGGGTCGCAATGCTACTGATACTGATATACAGCAAACCTTGAAGTGGCCATCCCTTCAATGCCGCAGAGAATACCAAAAGTGCACACAGGTCTATAAGTGTATCAATGGCTTGGCCCCAGCTTATCTGCTAGATGACTTCCACTCCTCGGAGCAGATCCATAACTACAACACTAGGAACAAAGACCTTATTCGCCTGCCTCTTGCCAAGACTACTAAATTTCAAACATCTTTTAAGTACAATGCCGCCAAATCCTGGAACACTCTTCCTTGTAACTTACGTCATGATCTGTCTCTCACTAGTTTTAAACTGAGAGTCAAGAAACATCTAAATCACCTTAGTTAATTTCTCACCTTCATGAACTCTTTGAATGACTTTTGCTTTCATTTCTATATTTGATTATTTATTCTTATTATTTTATACAGATCTCCATTTAAACCAGCTACGCTGAATTGGAATTTCTGTTTAAATAATGTTTATAAATAAATAAATAAATAAATAAATAAATAGAGTCAAAATACAGTTTGTTACATGTACAGTAGTATGTACATACCAGACTCTGAACAGGTATTCACTTGAAGACTTAGCATTACTTTTTCAGTTTAAGTGATTAATGCACTACTGGAGCAATAAACTTTTAAGTAACCACTTACACTCCTTGAGCGCATAAATAAACCAATTCATAAACTGCTCGGCATGAAAATTCACCAACTGAAGGGGGAGGGTGAAAATCTGCTAGTATCACGATTTGTGATATGATATTAACACTCCCCTGTAGCCTTGGCCATACATATACCATATCACCCAACACTGTAGTACATAACTTTGTCTGATGATGTCATAAGATGAAGCTTCTTGATCCACCGAAAAAAGTTTTTTATGCATTTGAAAGTGTTCAACATTGTTGCACAGGCTACCCAACAAACTAAATTGTCTGGACCTGAGTCCCAATTTTATTTAAGGCAATGCAGCTTTACCTGATGTCTTTCAACAGGATAACCAACAACAGCAACAACAACAAAACTTTATTTCAAGTGTCAATTCAACCTTAAAACCACTCTACTGAAGATTATGGGCCTGCAAGCAAAAATTACCTGCAAAAATTTAAATGTTAAGAATGGAAATGTCTACTCTGCGACCATAACCTTAACTAACACAAAATCAATTATCATTGCACCTTCAAAGGCAATTATGAGCACTATTGTATGAAACACACACAAATAGGTGTGTACCAATGGACTTAGCTAGAAACTAAGAATTGCTGAAGGTCTCTATGGCCTCGAAAATGATTGGCCCTTTCAGTAGGCTAGAAGGAAAGTTTGGCGAAATTGTTCTGTGTCACCCATGTGAGACACTGGTAGAGTTAACTCCCTTCCGCATGCTGCAACACACGGGAAGCAAATACTGTGCTTGGGGTTACGATCAAAACAATCATGGTCAAAGTTAACATTAATTGTGACGGGATCACCGTTGAGGGGTCGGTGTCTTTGGCCAGTTAGCCAGCCCAAGACACCGGCCACAGAGATATCTGCCGTTTGAAATTCTTCTGCTTGTTGTCTGTCATTTCCCCTGTCTCCGCTGTCTTCATAATTCCAAGTAAGAGCCTCAGAATATCCACTGATCTTCTTTTCATCTTCCAAAGATATCAAAAAGTCCTGGAAGCTATCCATCACAGACTCCTCAACTTCCCGTCTGGTTGATCCCTCCACAGCATAGCGTGGTTTCATAAGGGAAAACACATAGTTTGCATCAACATCCTTTGCTTGCCCCATGACAAAAAGTGGCTTGCATATTTCCGGCTTTTGCTTTATCACATCAGCAAGCCCATAGAGCTCCAGCCCTCTCATGAATTCAGATAAATACAGTTGTCGTCTGGTGACAAGACTAATCAGAATGGATCCTGTGATGTCACTGATGTGCTCTTGGTCAATAACACCAGTGTAACCATGCTCTACAATTGTGTCACGATGGTTATCCAAGTCATTTTGGATATTTTCGAGGATCATCTCCTGTGGCGTAATGTGCTCTAAATTCAAACTCTTGAAGTCAGTCTCTGGGTTGACCATACTGTCATAAACACATCCTTGTAAAACACAAGGTGATGGACCCCCTTGAGCAAGGCTTACAGCAGCAATTTCTCCACAAGACTGGAAGTATCCGTTCTGTACATTGTAGGTTGAATCCACAGGACTACCACCAGGAAACATAACATTTCCCATGTCTGCTACAGCTTTTGCAAGGAACTCTTTAGCCATGGCGCCACTGTCTATCCCATCTTCACCTGTGAAATGGACTCTTAAAACTTTGTTTGGCCTGGTTCTCAGTGATTCACGTTGCCAGAGATTTAGGCATCTTGTGAAATGGGAAGCCCTTCGTACCACAATGAAGAATTGACCTGTGTCATCAACTCTTTGGCTAATTTCTCTAACAACACCGACATGGTCAGTAATTGCTACTTGAGTATGTTGTCCAGCACTCTTCTCTTGTTCTAACAGGCTGGAATTCTCATCGTGTGATAGTACTTGTAGATTGTCACTGTTTTCAGTAACTATTGCTACTTCCACTACTTGGTTCAGCTCGTTATCTAATTCTCTTGCAATCTGCTCATCCAGTTTCATTTGTTCCTCAGGTATAGTTACTGTAACAACTGGGTCACTCTCAAGCTTGGAACATTTTGGGAAACGGGACATGCTGTCATCGTCACTGTCATCAGCACCCATGAGAGTGTTGTCGAAGTCTTCATTTGTGCACAGATATAAATAGATTCTATTATAGTCTTTCCCCACTTCCTCCTGGTATCACTTTAAGGTAAACAGTTCACTAGTCCCAGGTAGAAAAAGAACCTTCTGCCCATCTTCATAAAGAAGGAGATAGGTTTGGTTCTCGTCATAGAAGTTACTATAATAAGCCTTCCATTTCTCTTCTGCTTTTTGGCGAATCAGTGAAGATTTTGCAGCATTTGAAATCCGCAAGGCTACCTTCTTTCCTCTTTTCGCTTTGAGAACACTTTCTTTTTCATTCCACTCAAGCAAACCAATATATATAAGCACTTCCTGATCTGCTGTTGAGGTCTTACTACTTTTTGCCTTCCCACCTTTGACTTTAGAAAACCATTGCTTGCCTTTAGCTGCCTTATACTCTGTGAAGGTCTTGATAGATTTGCTGGACTTAACAGAACTTGCTTCCTGTGCACTAGTGATGGTGCTTGGCCCTGGATTCTCCTGGTTAACCTACACAAATTGAAAATTGAATTGTGAAGATTGAATACTTGTTTTATCAATTAAAATAAAGTCTAGGAAGGAGAGCATGCAAAGTTATCTTGTGGATTAACAGAATCCAAAAAGTGTTACTTTGTTTCAGCAACATTTATAACCGAAAAAGAAAAACACCTCCTGTTTCAGGGCTGTCACTAAGATTTCAAGCTGCCGGATATATTCAGTAAGTAGGTGGGGAATCAAACAGATATGAAGTTCCTTTGGTCCTATTTTCCTTTTGTTTCCTATAAAAGTAGCTGGGTGCCATGCTCTTAACAGCCAAGGGGAATCCCCGGCCCCCCAGCCCCTTAAGTGACAGTACTGCTATGTGAAAGGAAAACAACACCCGGTACATTTTGCAATCCAGGATCTTCCCGACTAAGACATTAGCTTTTCAACTACACTATCTCAAGAAAGGAAAAATGTCCGTAACCAAAACAATACAAATGAAATGCTAACTATTTCAAAAGTAGTGCTTTGATCTAATTAGTCAAGATCAATGATCAAACAATTTTGCTAGGACTCGCAACACTATTCCTTAGCTTTGCCTTCGGGCTCCAAAGGCTACCGGGACTCCCCCTGTCCCCTGAAGCCCGTTTTTGACACGTGTATTTCGCTGCTACAAAATAGAGAGGTCAAACTATAAGCTCGGTCCCTTCGACCAACCACTCAGCTGTCTTTGACTTTCTCGACTGCCACTTGCTTACCACAATGACTTACCTTTTCCGCAGTTGGCACAAAAGTTGCAGTTCGCTACACTTCTCCCGCAATTGCTGCAATACATCCTGAGCAAGACAACAGTACCATGTGCAAGAACAATCTCGTACCCAGAGTCCTCAGGCTTTTTGGTCAGCGGGGCGGCGCCAGGAGAGACTCTGGGATAATGGAAAAATATAATTTTTTTGATTGGTCGTCTGCATAACAATGGAAGACCAACAGGAAGTCCGTTGGTCATTTGCGGAAGTTAACCAAACCGGAGACCCCCCGAACCAACTTCCCTGTTTTGGAGGGAGATTTGAAATGTCAAACTCGGAGCTTTGTAATTTTTATGTGTGTGACGGTTTTTTTTTTATCGCCTCCATTTACCCCTAGTTTAAAGCACACCAAAAATTAGAAACACTCTAATTCAAAGACGGGTTTTGAACTATGTCATTGTCAGTGCAACAATTTCTAGCCGACGAAACATCAGTCGTTTTAGCGTGGGAAGTTGCACTACTGCCATACGATGCTAAAACACGGCAAAATGCAAGCAGCTACTTACCTTGTTGCGGATGAAAATTTGGAGATGAAGAGATCTGTTGTGGAGCGAAGTCCATCTCAGGTTGCCGTTTCCCCTTCGGTTTTGCCACAAGGGAAACGCTGAAGACATCTCCACGATGATCAAACGCCGCACACGAGAGCAAAAGTTTCACTTTTTTTCAGTCACGGCCCATCTTGCCAAAGCTAGCTAACCACTCAGAAAAAAATTCCCTTTTAGAGGCGGAGGTAATCTATTTTATTTTTAGCATTATAATGGTGTGTGGAACATTTTCTCAAATGGTGAGAGATTTTGTTTTGAGTGTAAACGTTTAAAAGTGTGAAAGGCCGTTGTTTTATAGGTTACCTTAAGATGAAAGTTAAGTCTCAAATGTAATAGCCAGTACATACAGATTTACAGTAGAGGGGCAGTTGAGAATAAAGACTTGTTGTCTGCTACTTACAACCATCTTCTCTGCAAGAAAGTCAACACATTGTGACAGTGAAGTAGCCACCCAACTTGACCTGTTAAAGAACAGGTGTAGATAATACTGAAGAAAGCTGGTCGTCCAAATGCAGATATACTTTAAAAATATTTACATTAGTTATTTCCCAACGTACAGAGACAAACAAATAAAAGAAAAGTATAAGTAGAGAGGAGGCTAAGAAACCATAGGGCTTATGAATATTAAGCCTCCTCAATCTTAAAATACAAAAGTTATAATATTGCTTGGAGTGTTTATATAACCAAACATATAATGCACTCTGAGTTTAAATTAAGATGGCAAAAATTTAAAGATAACGATAGTTTTATTGTACTCTGTTAAAGGCTGTATATTAATATGTAAGTAAAAATGATCTAACTTTTTTAAAATGTTCCTTTTTTCCCTTCATCTGATCACGACAAAAACATGCAAAAACTCCATTGAAGAAGGATGAGACAAGGAAACAGTGGGTTCCCTTGCAGACAGATATTCCTGTTGAGATTTCCAAAGCAATTCTGCCATTGCAAAGTGTGAAATCATGCCTAAAGTACCAGTTGTTGGAAAAAAATAGATGAGCAGTGCTGTGACCTTCTGTGTTATATGTCATAAGGAAGAACACCAAGTCTTCCCTTGAAGGGTTCAATTGGGACACAATTATTATTGAGGAGATACAGGAGGTCTCTGCTCGATTTCATTCTACTGCAAGTGTACCTGTTGTACATGAACATGGGAGCCAAGTACCCCCCGTTTGTGTGACATATAACCAGATGATGTTTGCACAGCCTCGTACAGAAAGTGACCATTTTCATCATATATCCTTGGTATCAAACACTCCACTTGTAATTGGGAGATAAACTAACATAATTATTTTGGCAACCCTTCCTATCATTTCTTCATGTAATTATTAAAACAAGTTTAACACAAAGGACACTAAAATCAATTACCCACCTTAAATTACCCACCTTTAATATTACTCGTTTAAACAACAAAAATATTAAATATTTTCCACAATGATGATAATAATAACAATCATTATTATTATTATTATTATTATTATTAAGGAGAGGGCGCGGTCCAGCCGCTTGGGGTTGGTGAAGTAATACGGAGGATAATTGGGAAGTGGGTGATGAGAGTAACACAACCCAATGTCGTCAAAGCAAGCGGCTCACTGCAGATGTGCGCAGGCCATAAAAGTGGGAGTGAGGCTGTTATTCATGCAATGCACAATATTTTTGATGCCAATGGAACAGACGCTGTTCTTCTTGTTGACGCCTCTAATGCCCTAAACAGTTCTGCTGCAGATTTTTGGTCAGTGCAGCTCATTAGACTTGGCCCAGTCCCACCAAACATTATGCAATATGCTGGATGACCTAGATTGTGGCATGATAGACCATTAGAGTCCAGGAAGGGCTTGAACTAAGAGTCAATAGTTTTTTGATTTTTAGGTCTTAGCTAACATTATTGTCAAGGGACAACAAATTCCCACAAGCACTGGAGAATTTACACAGTTCATTACTTTTGACAGGGTGTCCAGCAAAGGTCTCAACAACACTGTGCCAATCATTCAGGATATTGGGGAGTTTGACAATAAGCATAATAATTATCTGTTGTCAACACGAGAGCGGCAAGATCAGAGAAGAGATTATATTATACTATTCAGCAGAGTGTTGGTTGAGTACTTCCCTTGCCTGAAGTCAATAATTAAAAGTGTGATACCAAATCAGATCACCATCCAGTACTGAAAAGAAATGGCAAATCCTTCAGAAATTATCAATTTACCAATTGTACCCTTTAATCGAAATAAATTAGGTAATGTGTGTCAGTACCTGAGCTATCTGACTCAGCTCTTAGTTAAAGAGTACATTTCACAACCAAATGAAGTTGGGCCCCACCAATTTATGTAAATTAATAATATAAGTGCTTCCTATAGTACACACCCAAAAATATGAGAACTCACATAAGATAGTTTTAATTTTACCCTGATTAAATATACAAGGAGGAGTACTGAGGAGATTATATACATGGTATAGAAATTGACTAAGTGAAATATCATAGTCAGGATATCGACAGTCTCTCAACAATCACATTATAACTAATTTACTGATGAGAGGTGATGACCACTCCCTATACAGGTCTCATGTAAATACTCTGTGGTTAGGCAGAAAAGTTAACAAACCTCAACACAACTCACTGTCAGGAAAAGCTTTGGTACTATGTAGTATTGGGATTTGAATTGAATAAACCAAACATGCATTGGAATGCATTTAAAACACTGTTAAAACATTATTACTACTTCATTTTATTTCTAGATATATAGTATACCTGGGAGCAACTCTACAGCACTAAAACCATGCAAGATGTGAACACTCTCTATCAGATTCGTCAGAAGTTTAGTCTGAAATGTCAGCCATCTCCTCTCCCTAACCCAAAGGGGGTGCGTCCCCTGTGGGTTAGGGAGAAGAGATGGCTGACATTTCAGACTATCAGAAGCTTGGCAAAAGGAATGTCTATCCAGAAAGAAAAACTTCAAAGCTTCTCATGACATGACATTCAGGACAGATGTATAAAAATGTGCTGATGTTTAAATTGTGCTAGCTTGCAATTGAACAGATATAACATTCTAATTATATACACTTTAATTCATTCTATTGCAATTAAAAAGGGGGCAAAAAAAAAACTTTACAACAGTAAATATCAAGAGGTGATTTAAATTGTCAAATGATAACTTACACTATGTGTTCATTGAAGCGATAATTTATAATAAGACATAACTTAAACAAATCCCATTTGGACATAAACTGACGTAAAGGGAAGGGGGAAGGTAATTTAAACATAAATTCAACACAGTCAGCTGCACAGTTCTGTGAGAGGAGAAGTGATGTTTCCTTTTTATTTGTAAGTATAAAAAGTAATAAAGAAATAATTATGTTATTTACTTGTCTGTATGTGTTGTAGCAATGTCGAATCAAGTCCACCGTTCGCTCGCTCTTACAGGATAAGAAGTCCAGTTGCTTTGATCCGCTCTTGCGGGAAAAAAACCCAGTTCCTTCGATCGCGTGTAACAATCAACTTTGGCTTTCTCGAACACCTTCAAGGCCCGATAAAACCTTCAGGCCCGAAAACATCAACACGACTGCCATTTTGGGGCATTTGACTTCCGTTTTAATCTTAAGCATGCGCACAAAGACCGGAATCCCACTTTTTCTGGGATAAGAAATTCCATTATCCCAGAGTCTCTCCTGGGTAGGTACTTCATATATGGTAATTATTATGTCCTCACTTTTTATTTTGATAAGTATGTACCCACTTTTTATTTTGATAAGTATGTACCCAAATTCTATTCGAGATCATTATGTCCCCAATGTTACTCTGTTACCCTGTTACCCTGCTACCTTGTTACCTTGTTACCCTGTTACCTTGTTACCCTGTTACCTTGTTACCCTGTTACTTTGTTACCTTGTTTACCCTGTTACCCTGTTACCTTGTTACCCTGTTACCTTGTTACCCTGTTACCTTGTTACCCTGTTACTTTGTTACCTTGTTACCCTATTACCCTGTTACCTTGTTACCCTGTTACTTTGTTACCTTGTTACCTTGTTACCCTGTTACCCTGTTACCTTGTTACCCTGTTACTTTGTTACTTTGTTACCTTGTTACCTTGTCACCTTGTTACCTTGTTACCCTGTTACCCTGTTACCCTGTTACCTTGTTACCTTGTTACTTTGTTACTTTGTTACTTTGTTACCTTGTTACCTTGTTACTTTGTTACTTTGTTACCTTGTTACCTTGTTACCTTGTTACCTTGTTACCTTGTTACCTTGTTACCTTGTTACCTTGTTACCTTGTTACCTTGTAACCTTGTTACCTTGTTACCTTGTTACTTTGTTACTTTGTTACTTTGTTACCTTGTTACCTTGTTACTTTGTTACTTTGTTACTTTGTTACCTTGTTACCTTGTTACCTTGTTACCTTGTAACCTTGTTACCTTGTTACTCTGTTACCTTGTTACCTTGTTACCTTGTTACTTTGTTACCTTGTTATTCTGTTACTTTGTTACCTTGTTACCTTGTTACCTTGTTACCCTGTTACCCTGTTACCCTGTTACCTTGTTACCTTGTTACCGTGTTACTCTGTTACCTTGTTACTCTGTTACTTTGTTACCTTGTTACCTTGTTACCTTGTTACCTTGTAACCTTGTTACCTTGTTACTCTGTTACCTTGTTACCTTGTTACCTTGTTACTTTGTTACCTTGTTATTCTGTTACCTTGTTACTCTGTTACCTTGTTACCTTGTTACCTTGTTACCTTGTTACTCTGTTACCTTGTTACCTTGTTACCTTGTTACCTTGTTACTCTGTTACCTTGTTACCTTGTTACCTTGTTACCTTGTTACTTTGTTACCTTGTTATTCTGTTACTTTGTTACCTTGTTACCTTGTTACCTTGTTACCTTGTTACCTTGTTACCCTGTTACCCTGTTACCTTGTTACCTTGTTACCGTGTTACTCTGTTACCTTGTTACTCTGTTACCTTGTTACCTTGTTACCTTGTTACTCTGTTACCTTGTTACTCTGTTACCTTGTTACCTTGTTACCTTGTTACTCTGTTACCTTGTTACCTTGTTACCTTCTTACCTTGTTACTTTGTTACCTTGTTATTCTGTTACTTTGTTACCTTGTTACCTTGTTACCTTGTTACCTTGTTACCCTGTTACCCTGTTACCTTGTTACCTTGTTACCGTGTTACTCTGTTACCTTGTTACTCTGTTACCGTGTTACCTTGTTACCTTGTTACCTTGTTACCTTGTTACCTTGTTACCTTGTTACTCTGTTACCTTGTTACTCTGTTACCTTGTTACCTTGTTACCTTGTTACCTTGTTACTCTGTTACCTTGTTACCTTGTTACCTTGTTACCTTGTTACTCTGTTACCTTGTTACCTTGTTACCTTGTTACTTTGTTACTTTGTTACTTTGTTACTTTGTTACTTTGTTAATTTGTTACTTTGTTACCTTGTTACCTTGTTACCTTGTTACCTTGTTACCTTGTTACTCTGTTACCTTGTTACCTTGTTACCTTGTTACCTTGTTACTCTGTTACCTTGTTACCTTGTTACCTTGTTACCTTGTTACCTTGTTACTCTGTTACCTTGTTACCTTGTTACCTTGTAACTCTGTTACCTTGTTACCTTGTAACCTTGTTACCCTGTTACCTTGTTACTCTGTTACCTTCTTACCTTGTTACTCTGTTACCTTGTTACCTTGTTACCTTGTTACCCTGTTACCTTGTTACCTTGTTACCTTGTTACTCTGTTACCTTGTTACCTTGTTACTCTGTTACCTTGTTACTCTGTTATCTTGTTACCTTGTTACCTTGTTACTCTGTTACCTTGTTACCTTGTTACTCTGTTACCTTGTTACCTTGTTACTCTGTTACCTTGTTACCTTGTTACCCTGTTACCTTGTTACCTTGTTACCTTTTAACCTTGTTACCTTGTTACCTTGTTACTTTGTTACTTTGTTACTTTGTTACCTTGTTACTTTGTTACTTTGTTACTTTGTTACCTTGTTACCTTGTTACCTTGTTACCTTGTTACCTTGTTACCTTGTTACCTTGTTACTTTGTTACCTTGTTATTCTGTTACTTTGTTACCTGGTTACCTTGTTACCTTGTTACTCTGTTACCCTGTTACCCTGTTACTCTGTTACCTTGTTACCTTGTTACTCTGTTACCTTGTTACCTTGTTACTTTGTTAACTTGTTATTCTGTTACTTTGTTACCTTGTTACCTTGTTACCTTGTTACCTTGTTACTCTGTTACCTTGTTACCTTGTTACCCTGTTACCTTGTTACCTTGTTACCTTGTTACCTTGTTACTCTGTTACCTTGTTACTCTGTTATCTTGTTACCTTGTTACCTTGTTACTCTGTTACGTTGTTACCTTGTTACTCAGTTACCTTGTTACCTTGTTACCTTGTTACCCTGTTACCTTGTTACCTTGTTACCTTGTTACCTTGTTACTCTGTTACTTTGTTACCTTGTTACCTTGTTACCTTGTAACCTTGTTACCTTGTTACTTTGTTACTTTGTTACCTTGTTACCTTGTTACCTTGTTACCTTGTTACTTTGTTACCTTGTTATTCTGTTACTTTGTTACCTTGTTACCTTGTTACCTTGTTACTCTGTAACCCTGTTACCCTGTTACTCTGTAACCCTGTTACCCTGTTACTCTGTTACCTTGTTACCTTGTTACCTTGTTACCTTGTTACCTTGTTACCTTGTTACCTTGTTACTCTGTTACCTTGTTACCTTGTTACCCTGTTACCTTGTTACCTTGTTACCTTGTTACCTTGTTACTCTGTTACCTTGTTACTCTGTTATCTTGTTACCTTGTTACCTTGTTACTCTGTTACCTTGTTACCTTGTTACTCAGTTACCTTGTTACCTTGTTACCTTGTTACCCTGTTACCTTGTTACCTTGTTACCTTGTTACCTTGTTACTCTGTTACTTTGTTACCTTGTTACCTTGTTACCTTGTAACCTTGTTACCTTGTTACTTTGTTACTTTGTTACCTTGTTACCTTGTTACCTTGTTACCTTGTTACCTTGTTACTTTGTTACCTTGTTACCTTGTTACTTTGTTACCTTGTTATTCTGTTACTTTGTTACCTTGTTACCCTGTTACTCTGTAACCCTGTTACCCTGTTACTCTGTTACCTTGTTACCTTGTTACTCTGTTACCTTGTTACCTTGTTACCCTGTTACCTTGTTACCTTGTTACCTTGTTACCTTGTTACTCTGTTACCTTGTTACCCTGTTACCCTGTTACCTTGTTACCTTGTTACCTTGTTACTCTGTTACCTTGTTACTCTGTTACCTTGTTACCTTGTTACCTTGTTACCTTGTTACCTTGTTACTTTGTTTCTTTGTTACCTTGTTACCTTGTTACCTTGTTACCTTGTTACTCTGTTACCTTGTTACCTTGTTACCTTGTTACTGTGTTACCTTGTTACTCTGTTACTTTGTTACCTTGTTACCTTGTTACCTTGTTACCTTGTTACCTTTTTACCTTGTTACTCTGTTACCTTGTTACCTTGTTACTCTGTTACTCTGTTATGACGGTCATGAATCAGTAGAGTGATTTTCCTTTAGGAAAATACTCAGTTAATAAATTTATGACAAACATAGTTTGTCTCTTCATAATAATTGCTGTAATTTCGTTTTAAACTAGAAACTTAAGATTTGGAGTACCACAGAGAACCATTGTTTTTTGCTGTTTCGTTTTTGTTTAAACTGTACACAAAAGCAAGCTCGCCAGTTGTTCACAATATGTGTACACGCGAATGACACTTATATTTGCTTATGTGTAAGTTACTCAGTTGTAGCTCACTTGAAGATAAATATACATCAGAGAAACCCCCTTAATTTTTTTTTTCTCTGAGATAACACTTCCCGGTAAAAGGAAAGTGACGGCTTCATTGTCGGAGAACCGGGGCGGATTTGTTATAAGAACTGAGCCTTGTTTTTTTTTTGTATTTTTTTTGTATTTTTTTTTTTTTTTTTGATATAATCAAATTCTATTCGTTGACTTAGGGTGGTGGCGTATTGGGAAAAACAGGGTTGATATTTATGGTTGTCTACTCATAAAGCTGAAAGTCTTGCCTTCTGCTAAAATCCACGCTTTCACTCAACTTAAAATCCCGCAAAATGTAATTCATTTCACTTGCTGTATTGTCGCGGAAAATGCCAGCATTTTCAAGTATCCTAGCCGTTTTTAATTTTACACTGTAAATGGTCTAGCTACGCCCCAGAATCTATACCGTAATTTTTTCGGATTTTTAAATGTTAAATTATGGCAAAGTTCTCGTTATAAAAGAGATGTAAAATGATAACATATTTGGGGGGGGGGGGGGGGTGCTGCTTTATCTTCACTTGCTAGTTTTGTAGTGTTATGATTGCCGGGACTTTGCAATTTTCATCAGTCTAAAGAGCAAGTTACTGTAAGAGCACTATTGAGCCTGAAGAAAAGAAACATGGAGATAAACTAACAACCGAGTTAGTAACCGAGTTAGTAACCGAGTTAGGAACCGAGTTGGGAACCGAGTTAGGAACCGAGTTAGGAACCGAGTTGGAAACCGAGTTAGGAACCGAGTTGGGAACCGAGAAAGGAGTTGGCAAGCGAGTTTAACAGACTTTGGGCGATATGGTTATTGATTTGAGACAAGTTTTTGGCTTTTTTTTTGTTGTTGTTGTTGATTTTCAAAGTAAATCGTCTTTGTATTAGCCTAGCATCAGTTCCGACCAGCACTTTACCTCTAAACTAGGGGTTTCGCCTGGTTAGAAATAGAATGCCCTATTTGAAGTTGAATCAGTCAGGTTATAGTCGGGGTGACCACTCATTGTTCAACAACTTTCTTGTAATAACTTTGTTTTAATCGATCTAACAATGGATCAATGAAGCAGTTTACAACGAAACTTAAACCATGTTTTTCTAAGACTAAAGTTCAAATGTGAACGAGAGGGGCACGAGAAAGAGCAGAAAAGATATTGCGAGTCCCGAAAAGAAGAAGACCGCCACACAGCCTATGTGTAGCCTCTGTTGGCGTTTTCATCCACTCCCGCTTCTCTCTCTTCTCATTTGCTCCTTTTCGAACACCATTAGGTTTCGCACGCCCCACGCTGTCGCGGAAAGAAAGGTTTGCTGAATTCAAAGGAAACAAGCAAGTCATTAAGCGATTTAACGCCATTATGTACTTGAAATCTGGATCGTGTCAAATCTCGGACATCGAAATTAATTTTAAGTCATGCAATGGTCTCAACCGCAGGTTTTCACAGGCTGATGATGTCAGGAAAGATCGAGTGGTCAAATACATAGTTGTTTATCGCCAATTTTAAAAGAGCCGCTGATCAAAAGAAGTATTGCCAAAACGAGCAATTCGAACGCGGTTTGGATGATTTTTGGCGAGATATTGTAGAGCGAAGGTCTTTGATTTTAGCCGTGAATAATTTATTGTATTTATTATATAAACACCAATGAAATACCAGGTGAGCTTTCGCGCGAGAACATGATATCTTCACACGTGAAAAGATCACCGCTGCTATGGTTCATGATAAATCGCGCCTTTTGCAATGAGTTGGTATTTCATTGGTGTTAATATAATAAACAGAACATTACATGGCCGCTTGGAGATACGAAATTTCTCTTCTCGTGTTGAAAATTATTTCCCTCATTCGCTGCGCTCACTCGTGAAATATTTTTCAACACTCGAAGAGAAATTTCGTATCTCCGCGCGGTCATGTAATATCCTCTATTTATCGTGTTCTGGAACCCAAGAAAACGCAACAGCTGCAAACTCTTGAGAGAGATCCTGTGGTGTGCCTTTAAAAGCGTGACTTCGATAGATTGAAAATCGCAGTGAACAAATATGAAGGCGAGATACGAGCCCGAGGCGTTCCTGGAATGTTGGTTATGCTGTTTTCAACCTTCGGCCATACTGTCCTGTCGGGGATAAATTACTCGAATCCGTTTTTATCTCCATAACGTACGCTGTTAATCGGTTTCGATCTACCTGAAAATTACTATGTTTCTGAACCACAATGATGACTTTCAGGAATGAACCTGGCAAAATCAAACAATCGCATGGAAGTGTGGCCAGCTGAGGTGAAAGACGGCGACTTAAGAAATTTACCACATAAAATAGAAGGTTTAGTGAGCTACAGGAGAGCTAAAATCACAGTCTAAAAATGTACGGTGTTTACGTTCTGGCGTAGATATAATATTCATACTTTGGGATTATGGACACTTTCTACTGATGGATTCCGACCTGGCAACTGTTACAGGAACGCAAGAAGTTTTCTCTCCCCAGATGAAAGATAAAGCCAATCGGTACATATATATCTAATCGATATATGGATTCCTAACTCGGTTCCCAACTCGGTTCCTAACTCGGTTCCCAACTCGGTTCCCAACAAGGTTCCTTACTCGGTTCCTAACTCGGTTCCTTACTCGGTTCCTAACTCGAAAGATAGGTATCCTCAGAAACTTTTTACAGAGGAATATGGCTTATAGAGCTAGAGGGGTGAAGATTTTTAAACTCGAGGTTTAGTTAGCTTTATGAACAAAACTTAAATCACCTAAATTTCGCACCAGAAAAAACTTGTATTTGTGTGCGCGTGGAATGCCAAGTTTTCCTACAAAAACCGACTGATTGGTTTTGGCCAGTTTTCAAATGACATGTATTGAAGTATTGCTTTTGTATTTTGGGAACAAGGGAAAAGTGGGAGGCTTAATAAAGAGAGGGTCTCTAAAAGAAATTGACCAGGGAGAAGGCTTGAGAACTGTTAATAAAAGCGGAAAATAAACAACCGATACACTGTGAGCATGTTTTATTCAAATCTCATTCATGTTGTAATAAGGTAATTCCATCTTAACACAGTCAACATTTGCTTTCCTTGTATTATCTTTCTTTCTGGGCAGTGGAAGAAATAAATCAAGGGTCTATATTTTTTAATTATCCCTTATTCAGTAAAACTGTTTACTGAAACAAACTCCAACGCATATTATAAATTTAACGAAATCCTTACATAATAAATAATAAATTGAATACAAGGTAAAACGAAAAAGCATATTCCTAAAACACCTTTCATTTGCCGTTATATGTTACTCATCACGAGGACATGTACACTTCCAAAAATTACGTTTGTCGAATTTTCTACATTTTGCACATTCATAAAACGTCTTGAAGAAATGGTACTAGACATGAATCACAACTGAGTAAACACTGAACAAATATTAATTTCTGTCGGTTTCATTTTTTAAATGGCTTTTATCAATCAATATTTCTTGGTCCGTTTCTTCCCTCTCCTCTCTGTATAAAAGATAAAAAAGGAACATCTAACATTAGTTTTAAATGGATTTTTTTTCTACGGGAAGTAAACGCAACAGATCATGAAGAAGTGTTGAAACTTGATAAAACAATATATATTTATCATGTTTATATCGGATATTTGTATTGTCATTGATCTTTTTACTTCTTTACATCTTCACACATGCTGTTTAACTTAAGCTTATGGTACGTGTTGGAAAATATTAGAGAGGGTTTTACTTCGAAACCTTTTCTCCTGTGCTCTTATTTTTTTTCCACTTTTTCCATTTTCTTTTCTTTGACATAGTCATTGCGCGATCAGTTGCGGTTAAACCTCGTGCGGTGGTAACCACCGACTATTTAAAGAACAGCACTATGCAACATACCATTATTTTGTCCAGGATCCGTGTTAATCCGTTTAGTAGCTCCTAAATTAAAAGAAAAATACGGTTTTAGCTATTTCCATATTTAAGTTCCAGGGTCCAACCAGGTCCTCTGACTAACTCCATCAAAGCAAATTATTTTGTCTGCAGATTCAAGTATTTTGCTTTGATTTATTCCCGATTAACTGTCTAGGGTGTCATGTAAAGCTTATTGTTTAATTATACTTTGTCATCGTCATTCCACCATTGTATACTAAGACCCTACTAAGACTATCAAGGTCACAAATGCTATTTATCAACGTACCTTTCGATAGGCCTGCACTGGAACAAATTTCCTCGTCTAAAATCTATGTTTTAAAATAATAGATGATTAAAAATAACAGATAATTTAAGAGAACGCATATTGTAACGATCTTGTACGAATAATTTAATTGAAATCTTGTAACCACTACAGATTTGTTTTCTGTGATTATGGCCAGAGGAAGTCGTTTAAATTTCATGTGTCTCTGCAGAGTGTTGATAAGTGCAACGTCATGTGTTCACGAAAATCTGATACAAAAGACATTTCTGTATTTGTGTATCAACAGAATAAATAGTTCCTGATGGACAATACAAAATCGGCTCACCCCTCACATCTTTGCTCATAACAGTGACAAAATTATATTTATCTTATAACTAATTTACCTGCTTCTCCATGTCTTCTTTTTGTTCTCTACTAAGAGGTTGCCTTTCACCTGACATTTAGAAGAAATCGATATGTAAATGAGTAAAGCGAACTATAAACATGCCTGAGAATCGGCGATTATTTTGTGCAATATGAATCTAAAAATCATAATGAACTTATTAGTCGCGTGTGCCAACAGCTAAACAACATTGATCGTGAGTTCGCAATTGAGCAGCAGATTGACACCTGTACTGGTTGTCTTATTTTCTTTAGCTGAGAAAGAACTGCGAGTTGGTGATCAAAAACGGGAAAATTAAGCAATTATTGCGGAACCTGATTTTGTGTCCTAGATTTAGTCGGGAATTAGATATATAGAATTTTAGGATTGATACACGAGTGAGGTTCACTGTGTAGTTTGTTTACTCTATTCAGTGATGTCACAGAGATGGAATTGGAAAATATCCAATTGGAATTGGAGCAAATCAGGCTTTCAAAGACAAATCTTCACATTTTTACTCCTTTAAAAGCCTATACGATGCAATAAGACTTGAAAATGCCTATCTTGCTAGTGTAACATTACAAAAGAGGTA